>NC_044908.1:34397634-34417634 GCF_001633185.2 Quercus lobata | reverse complement strand
TAGTTTAAGGTGCAAAGTGTAATCTGGTGTATAATTTAAGGTGGTAATATGTAATTTTCCCTATTTTGTCAAAGCTATATGTCTATATCCAGCTGGAACTTAGGATAATTATAATGCTTTGTTTCTTATGTTGTATAATTCATTCTGTTAGCAAATGTAAATACTTCCATATTATTTTGTTGTTGATGAGGAAGGTGGCTGATCTTTTTGAAATGAAGAGTTTATTTGTGGTTCAATTGTGACATTCCAATAACGTAAAGCTTTCTTTGCAAATTGGTTGAAAAAAATGAAAGAAAGGAGTAAACTTGGTCTTCTAAGTGCATCAATTCTTTGTAAACTGCTGGTGTGGGTGTGTGTTCCAAACTTTTTTATTATTATATATTTTCTAGTTATTGAGCAATAAAGAATAAAATAGCCGTTGAACAATTATGAGGAAAATAGCCGTTGAACAATAATGGGTAACTAGTTATTAGACTTTCATGGGTTACTAGTAACCAATAACTATAGACCACCTTCTCAAAAACTAAAAAATAAAAATAAAAATAACTATAGACCATTATTGTCATGAATAGCCTATATAATATCATATCACAACACAATTTAAGTTTTTGATTATTTTATATTTCCGAATACACAATCTCTATGTTCTTTCTCTCCCACATATTTTTCTACAATTTCATTTGTTTTATAAAAAGGCAATATTTGAAGGTTGTTCTTGAATTTCCGTGAGTGGAAATGCGTCGTCCATCACGAAAATTGACGTTATAGTCTAATTTTGGGAGGTTGTTTAAACAATAAAACCAGGTATACTATGTTTTATTCAGGGTGGTACGGATCAACCCTTAAGAACAACGCTTTTGTAGCGTAATTCTATAGCATTGTGAGATTGTTTTAAACTTTTATTTTATTTTATGTTCTTGCAAATTATTTGAGTTATTATCTATTGTATCAAAAACTTGTTTATTCACTAAAATATTTTCAACATAAACTTAGCCTAGATACTGCTTGTACTTTGCAGTTCTAAGCTTGTCATACTTCTTTGTAATAAAGTTCTACCTTTTATTCAAAAATAAATAAATAAAGTTGAAACCCTAAATTGCAAAATAAAGAAAAGGAAATGGGAGGTTTGAGAATGTGATGGCAAAGGCTATGCAGATAATATTAATAGGACGTTCCCAGTGCTTCCAAGATTGTTCGTCTTCAATTTTGATTACACTCTAGCCTCTAGGACCTTTCTACAACAAAGTACTTTTTTTTCCCCTAGATTGGTCATCTTTTATCTTGATTACACTCTGCGCAATTAATTAAAAATTAAAGGTTTTTTATTTATTTAATTTTTTTTTAGGTGAAAAGGCAAAGCCTTTGAAGCAACCAATTTTGAGAAGAAATAGTAAGATGAGGTATAATTTTTTATTTATTGAAATTTCTTTGAATTTGTGCTTTCAAAATTTCTAGCTTTAATTTTTTTGGGTACTTCGGTTATCTATCTAGGGCGGAAATCTTCAAATTTTGTTGCTGAAGGGTTTAGTTTATTTTTTGGATGCACACAATCTTTTTCCCTTTTAACTAGGAGAAAATGGGCAAATGCCCTTTTCTCCCAAACTAAGCAGCGTTTTGCTCCATTTTTCAAATTAATTAGGTAAATGTTCCTCTTTTGTAACTCGATTTGAGATAAATCGAGTTAAAAAAAAAAAAAAAAAAATCTAGAGCCCTGTAGTGGCGTTTTTCAGGATCTATAGTGACGTTTTAAGAACTTATAGTGGTGTTTTGTAACTCGACCTCCATGAAA
The DNA here is from genome assembly GCF_001633185.2 of Quercus lobata. NCBI lineage: Eukaryota > Viridiplantae > Streptophyta > Magnoliopsida > Fagales > Fagaceae > Quercus > Quercus lobata. The sequence continues at coordinate 34,415,845 of NC_044908.1, read as the reverse complement.
TCGAGTTATAGGCAATTTTATTTTTTATTTTTTTTACCTATAACTCGATTTCATAGAGGTCAAGTTACAAAACGCCACTATAGGTCCTTAAAACGTCACTATAGGCTTCTTAAAAACACCTCTATAGGGTCTAACTCGATTTATCACAAATCGAGTTTCAAAAGAAGGGTATTTCCTTAATTAGTTTGGGAAATGGGGCAAAGAGCTGCTATTTTTGCCCGAAAAGGGCATTTGGCAATTTTTTCCCTTTTAACTAACAATAAGTAACAAAACCTTTGAATGAGATTTCTTAGGATTTATTCTACTATTTTTTTTTCCACCATGTTTAATTTTGGCCATACCACAAAAAAAGAAAAAAAAAATCATTGAGTTTGATTGACGACATCATTCATATTTGCTCATGTGAAAAAGATTGAGGAAAAAGCCAAGACTTCCCTTAATTGCAGTTACAAGCATAGCATCAATGGTTTCGCAACAATACTCATACCCAAAGTTGCCTACAACCTATTCAGTAAACAAAAACCACCACATGGGTTTGTTTCCAATTATTAATCTCTTTTTGTTTTTATATACTATATCTAATATTTTAAAAAATGGTTTCAAAAGAATCGGAGGAAACAGTATCCGTGAATCAGAACCATTCAAGAAAGTATTTTATACACACCACATGGTAATGAGTGTTTATACTTTATGTTGATTTAAAGAATGAGTTTCACTATTATACCATCTTATTAGTATTATTCATCCTTACTTTATGCATGATATATCTCGATGGGTTGTGTATTTTGAATTAATTTTCAGATATTCTAACTCTAAACGTGATGAATTGTTTACAAGCAGGTATTCCATCATTAAAAACTAATCATGACAAAATTCACAACTTTTCTCTTTTATACCGTGGACGTAATACTTTAATTTCTTTTACTGGTATTATATTTAATATTTATGATAATATGATCTACTTTTTATTATGTAGCCTAATTCTAGATTTAACCATGGTGTGTGTAGGACTTTGCAAATTTTTTGTTTTTGTTTTTTGTTTTTATGCTTTTGTTGTTGTTGTTGTTGTTGTTGTTGTATTTTTTAAAAAAAAATCAGATTTAAACAAAGTGTTTCTCTTACAATTTCAATGCAAAAAATTTGTTACAAATAATTACAAATGTCATTATAAGATGGTTGATACGTTAGATGAGAATTTTAAAATTATGTAATAATTAATATTCATTTACTTAATGTTTCTCAATTCAATTGTTTATATTACTATTTAAGAGGCTTCTCTTGTTTGAATCGGGTTTTTTTATTTCAAAATACCTTTACACCTTACGTTTAAGTAGAAATAAAACTTGAGAATAATATAGTAAAAACATATTTTTTACTCCCACCTGTAACCTTGCCTACAAAATAGGCAATGTTTAACTCTCACATTTAAGCATTACTCCATGTTTTCACTTTTCTATCTTTATTTTTTAATTTTTATCTTTTATATATTTTTTCCTTTATTAAGACTTACCTCTTCTTTTTTTTTTTTTTTTTTTTTTTTTTTTTTTTTTTTTGGGGCATTAAAAAAAAAGGACTTTAATTTTTTTTTTTTTTTGAATCCCCGGTTTCCCTTGACAAAACAAAAATTGTGAAGAAAGAAAAGTGAAAATGTTATAAACCCACATAGGCACGTAGTACAAGAATCAAATTCATAAATAAATAAAAACTGCCCCTATTCAATCTTTCAAACCCACCTCCACTCCCAATGCCATTAACCCACCCATCTGCACTTGAATTCAAAATGGGGATTACCCACGTACAAGTCCGATTCAAATTTGGAATGAGGATTAGCCGCGTACAGTTAGCGTGCATTTGGATAGGGTTGGAAACTTAAAATTATTTTACTATTCAGTTTATTTTTGCTACTATTCAGTTTATTTTTGCTACTATTCATGGGTTCCACTGCACTTTTTGATACTATTCATGAACCCCACTGTACTATTTCAATTAACTTTTACCTTTATCTATAGTACTTTCAACAATAAGTTTTTAGTTTTAGTAAAATAAGTGGGGTATCCAAACACACCCTTATAATTACCATTTCCTTATCCCATCAAAGCACTACCTACCAATTTATCATGAATATGCATTACAAACCAATACGTTTGAAATCTTTCACTCTGACTACATCAACAAATTCAGGTTTTTTTAAGGTAGCTCTTAAATTATTTAAATTCAAAACTAATTGGTTCATAATGGTTTCAGCATTGCAACACTATAGTCAAGCAAGTTATGGGAATACTCAGTTGAAATGGACTTTTCGACAAAGAAGCCCTTGGGAGTGAGTGATAGGAATCACCTTAATGGCCGGTGGTGAGTTTATTCAGTAGTTCTTCGAGGGAACTAGCCTCCTAAGGAATTAGAATAGGGAATAGAAAATTTTGAGAGATTAGGGAGAAAAGAAACAAAGAATGTTCTTGTATTATTTCTGATTATCCCTCAAATTCTCACATCTGCTCTCTATATACAATTCAGTTAATTACAATCATTAGCTCATTCATAACTGCCATCCTAACTACTGTACACAGTTGTCATCCTAACTAACTTCTTAACTAACTTCTCTACCAATCATTGACTCAATCAACACTAAGCACTAAGCCACTAACTCAATCAACTACTCCAATTAGTGAGTCATCGGAGAATATTTCCTACCACGATAATGCCACCAAAGGTAGAGATTGAGGGATTCTTCACAGTAATAGAACGGTGTTGTTGGGGTCAAAATAGTTCGTGGTTTTTTACTTTTGGTCTAAAATGAGTGTATTTTTTTTTTCCCAGTATTTTGTTTATATTTTGTTTCCTTACTTTATTATCATTATCCTTTCCGTATCATTATCTTATTTTTTTTTCTTTTCTTTTATTTGATCAGTTTGATGAGTGTTTAATATTTTCCCCCATTAATGAGTCTTTTTTTTAAGAGTGGGAATGATATATATATATATATATATATATATTGTGGTTATCAGATCAGAGTAGTTTAAGACCTTTGATTGCCATTTCATCAATTCCAGATCAGAGTAGAAGAAGACCTTTGATCGACATTATAACTCTAGATCAAAGTTGAAGAAGACCTTTGATCGTCATTCCAACAATTCCAGATTAGAGTAGAAGAAGACCTTTGATCGCCATTTCAATAAATCCAAATAGAAGTAGAAGAAGACCTTTGATCATCATTCCAACAATTCCAGATCAGAGTAGAAGAAGACCTTTGATCGTCATTCCAACAATTCCAGATCAAAGTAGAAGAAGACCTTTGATCGTCATTCCAACAATTCCAGATCAGAGTAGAAGAAAACCTTTGATCGCCATTTCAATATAATGTATCATTTTTTTAACTTAAACATGGTTGAATTTTAGATAGGCAATTATCCTACATGGTAGCACCTCCTTAATTGTAGGAATCAACTTTCTCTCAGCTTCTACTATTATATATAGCTAGCGGTGAGGATGTGAAATAAGTAGAAGGGAGAATTGGCTGAAGAAATCAATTTGTAAAGACAGAAGCTAGCTAAAACATGCAAATCAAAGCAAATTGAAACAGGATTACAGTAAATGAACAAAATGTAATACCAAGTATGAGATAAGTAAAAAGTAAATCCAACATTCAAGAAAACTATATTTAAAATCAACCTTTGATCGTTATACCACCATCATGAAATGCATCAGAGTAGCATAGGCCATGCCGCCCCAGTCATAATTCCGGATTTGTTCAATTTTTCTCAAGCTCCCCAAGTAGTGCAGATTCACAATACTGCCTAAATCCGGACACAGAAAGGTCCCAATAAAAGGAAGCATGAACATGCGGGCACCCTTTGCCACAGTCTCACATTGGGGAATATTCTCGCATAGCCAAGACAAAGGGATGTTGTTACTCCTCATTCTAGAAGGCACTACACCTAGAAGTTTCTTGAGCTCAGTTGAAGTAAAGGAATCATTGACAAGAATTCTTTTACCACCTAATCTTAGACTGATGATAACAGAGAAGTCATAAGGTGTCAACATTACCTCCCCAATGCCTGGAAAATGGAAGGTACAGGTAGTGTCCCAAAAGCGCACTGCCAAGGCGAGAAGTAACTGAAGATCTTTGTACTCATGTGTCTCATGATTTAATAAAACTTCGAAGAAAGTACCGAAGCCTACTTCATTGATGATGTTTTTGATGCAAGGAGACAATGGTGCCCATGCACTTTTCAACATTTGGAGATTGCCTCAACTCTTGAGACTCTACAACATAAAAGTTTAGCTTATCAATTTCCATAACTAAAACCCACATGACCAAAAAATCCATACAAAAAAAATATTCTCACAACCAATGCCCCACCACCACAAAAGATCAATGCCCCACCAAAATTTCACCACAATCAAATTTTTTCATATATCTATACACAATTACCAAATTTTTCCATAGCCATGCAAAAAGAAAAATTCCTACATGACCAAGATAAAAATTCCCACAAGTACATGCACAAATAATTTCTCGTATAGCCAAAATCATAACCACACAAATTCTCCAAGAATCAACATCACATACCCAACAAAATTTTTCCACAAGTCAAAATTTCATACCCACAAAATTTGCCCATCTCCACAAATATATCCACGCACATACCCACAAAAGTTTGTCATATAAGCCTAACCCAAAATTTTCACCATGCCAATACTCGCAAAATCCAAACCAAATTCATCCAACAACATCACAATTTATCTAAATTGTCAAAATTCCAAAAGCTACCAACATTGTCCAAGGTGCACCATGATCAAAGAAAAAGCAACACTTCAAGAATGCTCTAAAGCCAACATTTTCAAACATGATCAATCACACAATGCCCCAAAATTTCAACAATGACAATATCTAACCATGAGACTTTCAATAAAACATGCAACAACATTTTTCCAAGCAAAGAAACCAAAGAAAAACTCACCTTAGTGTCTAAGTGACAATATGGAGAATGGGTCCTAGGGTCTTGAAGAAGCCCATCATCATCATGCCACTCAAATGTTGGATCATATTTCTTACCATGAAAAGCAAGAAAAGAAGATCCCTTGGAGGAAGAAGCCATTTTGATGCAAAGAAAATGGGTTTTGGAAAATGGGTTTCACCAAAAATGGCTGTGTGATGAAAATGCTCAAAATACAAAGATCTAAAGAAATATTGATGGAGATGGATAAGGGAAGGTGGAGAAGCTTAGAAAAGTGTTTTTTGTGAGAAGAAATGGTGAGATGAAGAAGAAAAATCAAGAGGAAGAAGGAGGTGAATAGTGCCAATGGAGGAAGAAAAGTTGATGAAGATGAAGCAAAAAAGAAAAGAGAGAGGAGACAAGGAAGTGCGCCGGGGGGGGGGGGGGGGAAAATTTCGGCCCCCACACACTTAAACTTAGCCAAAGTTGAGTCAACTCAGTCAAATTGAGTTGACTCAACCAACCCAAAAAAAGAAAAAAAATCTTTTTCAATGTTTTCAAGTATCTTTCAAAATCCAAATTTTCAATCTCACATTCTCAATGCCCAAATTTTAAACTTAAATCTTTAGTTTTCAAAAAGAAAAAGTTCAAAGCTCGGATTTCATGATCAAAATTCCAAACCTTAGTTTTCAAAATTTTAAGGCTCAAAATTTCAGATCTTAAGTTCCTAATTTCAAGAAAAAGTTTCCAGGTTCCAAAGTCTCAAAATTTGAAAAAAAAATTTCAAAACTTCCAAGTTTAAAAAATCAAATGTTTCTCAAAAGAAAAATCTTTTGTCAATTAAACTTTTCTTGATAAAGTTCAAATCAAGAATGAGCAAATGAAAATCACACATATCAGAAATAGTGGGACCACGAAGCACCTATCAGTTAAAGTCTAATTCTAAATTTTGACTTTTTGTAGGCAACAATTCCAAATCCAAATCAAAGTAGAAGAAGACCTTTGATCGCCATTCCAACAATTCCAGATCAAAGTAGAAGAAGACCTTTGATCATCATTCCAACAATTTCAGATCAGAGTAGAAGAAGACCTTTGATCGACAGTTCAACAATTCCAGATCAGAGTAGAAGAAGACCTTTGATCGACATTATAACTCCAGATCAAAGTAGAAGAAGACCTTTGATCGTCATTCCAACAATTCCAGATCAGAGTAGAAGAAGACCTTTGATCGCCATTTCAATAAATCCAGATCAAAGTAATAGAAGAAGACCTTTAATCATCATTCCAACAATTCCAGATCAGAGTAAAAGAAGACCTTTGATCGCCATTTCAACAAATCCAGATCAAAGTAGAAGAAGACCTTTGATCACCATTCCAACAATTCCAAATCAAAGTATAAGAAGACCTTTGATCATCATTCCAACAATTCTAGATATCGACAGTATAACTCCAGATCAAAGTAGAAGAAGACCTTTGATCATCATTCCAACAATTCCAAATAAGAGTAGAAGAAGACCTTTGATCACCATTTCAATAAATCCAGATCGAAGTAGAAGAAGACCTTTGATTATCATTCCAACAATTCCAGATCAAAGTAGAAGAAGACCTTTGATCGCTATTTCAACAAATCCAGATCAAAGTAGAAGAAGACCTTTGATCGTCATTCCAACAATTCCAGATCAAAGTAGAAGAAGACATTTGATCATCAGTCCAATAATTACAGATCAGAGTAGAAGAAGACCTTTGATCGTCATTCTAGCAATTCCATATCAAAGTACAAGAAGACCATTGATCGTCATTCCAAAAATTCCAGATCAAAGTAAAAGAAGACCTTTGATCGTCATTCCAGTAATTCCAGATTAGAGTAGAAGAAGGCCTTTAATCACCATTTCAACAATTCCAAATCGAAGTAGAAGAAGACCTTTAATCGCCCTTTCAGCAATTCTAGATCGAAGTAGAAGAAGAAATTTAATCGTCATTCCAGCAATTCCAGACCAGAGTAGAAGAAGACCTTTGATCATCATTTCAACAAATCCAGACCAATGTAGAAGAAGACCTTTGATCGTGATTTCAACAAATTCATATCAAAGTAGATGAAGACCTTTGATCGTCATTCCAACAATTCCAGATCAAAGTAGAAGAAGACCTTTGATCATCACTCCAACAACTCCAGATCAAAGTAGAAGAAGACCTTTGATCTTCATTCCAACAACTCTTGATTGAAGTAGAAAAAGACGTTTGATCGACATTTCCATTCCAGATCAAAGTAGAAGAAGACCTCTGATCGTCATTCCAACAAACTCTAGATTAAAGTAGAAGAGGACCTTTGATCACCATCCCAGACAACTCCATTTTCAAAGATCAGAATTGAAAGTTTCTTGGTCACCCCACTTGTCAAGAATCATTTCTAGAATCATCAACTACCAGCTAAGTCCGGTATTTTCATTTTTTTGTCAAAAGATAAGGCTAGTTCTATGTTCCAAGATTTTAGGTTCGAGGGCTAGGTAATCTTTGAAAATTCAACCTCAATTAAATCATGGTCGCTAAAATCAGTGTCTTTGTTTTATATTGACATTCACTTTTCAAGTTCTGTCAATGAGGGGCATTCTGTAGGCACTCAATTTCGCACCCATGATTTAATGAAGGAAAATGATTTGAATGACCATCCATGTACCTCAAAAATCATGATTGCATTACATGCATCAATTTGTTCTTGCATTACATGCATCAACTTTTCTTTGCATTACTTGCATTAATTCATTCATTGCATGCTATAAAAATGATCTTGAGATTCTAATGGTCACAACGGTGTTTCCGGTTTCCAAATCGAACCATTGGATCGAAAGATATCGCATGATCAAGTTTGCATGGTCAACATGCATTGCGTCTAGGTAAGGTCGACCACACATGATTAGTTTAAATTAATTCTAATTGGTTAAACTATTAAAATTAATTAAATAATTCTATGATTGGTTGATAATTAGTGTTTAAAATAAGGATGCATGCATAGGAATAAAAAGGGTGATTGGACAACAAAAAAATTGTGGATAATATAACTTTATCAAGATTTATTTTAGGGTATTTATCTACAAGATAATTGTTCTTAAATAGCCTAAATTATCCCTAAAAGAGGTGAAAAATCATAGATGGAAGATGAAAACACATCTAGTAACAAGGATCGGTCAAAAAACCCTAGGAGTCCAAACGACACCCGAACACGAAAGAGTGTTTGGCGTCCAAAGGCCAATTTGGCACTTTTGGAGTGTCAAACGACACTCTAAAAGGGCCAAATTTTCCTTTGTTGGGCTTTGGACTAACGGCCTTCAAGTGACAATAATGCATACCCTTTTTGATCTTTTCGCAAAAGGATGCGTCCGGATTCACACTCTAATTGTCTGTGCCTATTTTTTAGAGTGCTCTGACCTCTATAAATAGAGACTGAACTTCATAATTCAGCATCTCTTTTTAACGCTCTAGGAGGCATACGTTTTAGGCTCTTAAATTGCTCATATTTTCTGTTCCCCTCTCTGAGTGTTGCTGCTTAAATTAGGGTTTTTAGGTTTCAAAGAGAATTGCATAAATTTCTTTGAACCCTAAAACATTCTTTCAAGAAGAAGCGTGCTCATGCAAGAGGTTGCTTTCTAACCCTTTTGTTTTAATGCTTCTCTTATCATGATGATGTATGTTTAATTGTTTTAGATATTCATATTCTACTTTGTTAATTTAGTTTATGAAAATACGTTCATTGATATAATCTATTTCTTAGTTTTAAAGATCTGCATGTAATCAACTCTTTTTCTTAAAATAAGAACAGATCTGCATCTTTCTTAGATGTAGATCTTAATTTTTCTTCAAAATAAAACAGATCTCATCTTCCTTAGATTCAGATCTGAAATTTTCTTCAAAATAAAATGGATCTCATCTTCCTTAGATGCATATTTGAATTTTTCTTCAAAATAAAACGGATCTCATCTTCCTTAGATGTAGATTTGAATTTTTTAATCAAAATTGATTTGTATCTTCCTTAGATACAGATCTGAATTTTTTAGAACATGCAAACTTTTGAAATAAAGAAAAAGATAAAACATGATTGTTTTTGTGTTTGTTGCAAAAATTTAAATTATGAGTGAAACTCTCTTCTTAAAAAATCTTTTTCATTCTTTTAAAACATATAAAAACAGATATGATTTTTTGTCATTAAAGATCATTTTTTTATCATTACAACACAGATCTGAATTTTTATCTCCAAAAACCACTTTTTCTACATACTACAAAACAAATCTGGCATTTTGACAAATCAAAATCAATTTTTTTAATCATCAAAACAAATCTGAATTTTTTTTTTTAAAAAAAGGAGAGACTTCATTCATAAATAAATTTATGTGATTTAATTTTTAATTCACATGTTCAACATATCATTCATGACATGCATAAAATGGTACGTTGGTCATAAGAGTCTAGAAGACCAGACTCTGTCTGGGCGGAATGGGTGCCTAACACCTTCCCATTCCGTAACCTAGCCTCCGGATTTAGGTTTTTTGGTTAAGTAGATCTAGCCTTGTCTTTGTTTATTTTAGGAAGAATGTAACTAGGACAGTAAGCCATGTATTTTTGGTAGATTGTAACTAGGACCCAAAGCTATGTAATTTTCAATTTTTCAAATATGTAATATTTATCCAATCATGAAGAGAACAATTCAATCATGTATTCATTTTTTCTTATTTTTTTGTATAAAAAAATAAGTGGTGATTCCACACCACTTACCCAAAAAGAGAGGTGCCCTAAAAGGTATCCAAATCTCTTTTTTGAGGGACACTTTTTTCAAGGTCTCTCACACATATCAGCTCAAACCAAACCCTATCAACAAAGGATGTAGTGAAAGTAATTAGATAACATGAAACTTGGTAGAAAAATGAGAGATTTAGCTTAGCATTATTTGGCACATTGGAAGCCTTTTGGTACATTCTTTCCACAATAATTCAATAGCAAGCTTAATGAGAGGGGAACATTAAGATTGATGCCTAGAACATTGGCCTTGATAGCAGTGCAAAGACAAATAGCTGCCTCAAGATCAACAAGACCATGGATGAGGTTGCAGCAAGGGGACTTTGGTGGGGTTCCCACAACAAGGTGCACCAAGTCATTCAACAAGTTACCACACACGCCTAGCTTAAGGGTGTCCTTGGGGCAAGTGGATGGGTTATTAGTAGGAAGGTTGGGTTCAGAGTGTTGTGGAGTCTGTTGTGGAGTGTGTTTTGGAGTCTTCAATGGTGGTGGACAAGCGACATTAGTTGAAGTGACCATTGTGAAAAAGAGAAGGTTGAGAGAGAGTAGAAAAGCCATGGTTGCACTAGCCTTGGGAGCCATTTTCAAACACACTTGCCAAGGCTATATGTTTGTAATTAAGGATGGGTTTGGGTTGGTGGAGGTATGGTGAAATGGGATAGGGTTTATATGGATGGAGATTGTGGTTTCTTAAGAGTTTATAGAATATAATGATTGATGAGACCCTCGTGGGCACATTGGCTTGGATCAAAAAAATAATGCAACAAAGTGCCACATGATCGAACCTCATGGTCTCCCACATTAGATTTTTGCTTTCTTATATATATAAAAAAAGATAAATAATTAATATGTGCATTTAATCTAGGAACACATTCAATGAACAAATATTATACATAATTAAATTGACATAAATGTAATTTTGTTGAGGTCAATAATTAATATGTGCATTTAATCCAGAAACACATTCAATGAACTAATATTATACATAATTAAATTGACATAAATGTAATTTTGTTGAGGTCAATAATTAATATGTGCATTTAATCCAGAAACACATTCAATGAACTAATATTATACATAATCAAATTGACATTAATGTAATTCTGTTGAGGTGGAAGCCTAAATGAAGAATGTTCCACTTAGTAGAACCTCATACTCTCTCTCATAAGGTCTACACTTATAAATATATATATATATATATATATATATATATATATACTGAGGCCGTTACAATGCAGAAGCATAAACTACAGGTTACAGTTGTGAAGACTAAGACTATAGCGTTACAAGTGTAAACTGGAATACAAACTGAGAAAGCCATCTATTTACAATAGTAAAGAGAGGGGAGGTTTATGAGGTAGTGTGAAAATTGGACCTTCCAGATTTTTGGACCTGCTGAAGACTAAAGCAAAGGGCTCCTTAAATAGTTGGAGGAGGCCTTGGATTCTTTCAGGAGATTGCTGGAATCACAGAGGGTGAATTGCTTTTACTCTCAGGTGAAAATCTTTTTAGCCGAAAGTGAACAGTGATTTGAAGGATTTTGTCGGGGTACCATTTGGTGAATAGTAACGGTCACTGTTCATGAACAGTGTTCTGTCCCCTTGCTTTTCTGCACAGTGTTCTAGTGCTGTGGGTGAATAGTAGTCTGTCGGCAACTTTGCTGGTGCGGGTACTGTTTCTGGAATAGTAACTGGGTTGCTAAGGTGGTTCTTGAGTTATTCTGAGGCTTCTGGAGCTGTTCTGGAGCATCCTGGAGCTGTTCTGGAATTACTTAATCGTTGAGGTAGGAGAGTTCTTTTCTTTTGGCTCTATCTTCTTAGTCTTTAATCAGTATCATGGCCGGATGGGTATCCATCAAAGGGATCTCATGGAGGATCGTAATCACAATTATGCTCATGATACTTGGCATATTGATTACAAAAACCACAGTACAGGATAGGTTCAAAATCTGCCTTTTGTGTTACTAATTGTCTGGGCTCAATGTAATCAATTCTTTCGGTATGGAGAGCTGTGGAGTACAATCTGGTGGTGAATATTGAAATTCTGCCAGTATTTCCAACAAAATGGTAATTCTGCCATAGCTCACTGGTGACATCTATAATCTCATTATTGAAGTAACCTCTCCAATAATCTGCAAGAGCATAGGGGTCTTCATAAGAGAGATAAGAGTCTCCTTCATACTAGGGGCCATTATGGGTGTACCCATTGATGAGTACGAGATGGTGCACAGGTTGAACAATCATCCAATTGCTACTGTCCCATTGTGGGAGAGTACTCTAGCATTTGATGGAGACAAAAGGACTTTTGATTTCTGAAACAACTTGTTGTATAATTTGGGGAAACTGGTTGATTTGATTATGGCTTGTTAGCTTGATGAGCTTGATAAAGCCATATTCAAACATCTGTGAAAGCCAGCTTGGATCTTCTTCAACGGACCAATCTTCATAACTGATTATTAGACCGGGGAAGGGATGTTTCTTTTCATAGACCCTGTGGCTGCTTCCAAAGTATTCTTCCCAGGTTGATTGGATGAAGGCATTGTCAATATCATCTGAGTCTTCACCATAAACTAGGAAATGGGTGGTGACCAATATTCTGAAATGCTTGAACCATAGGTCACACGATTCAGACATAGCCTTGCTTCCCAAGATACGAACTTGTATGTCGGTCGGCAAGTTGGCAACGACACTTCTTAGCTAGTTTTGAGTCTTAAGACTTAACCTAGCATAATCGGTGCCCATGATAGTCGTTTTATCCATTGAATGGATCTCCTCTTTGCCAAAGAGTTGACTAATAGTAATCCGGCTCATTTCAATTTCTGCCTCAAGGTTTACTAGGTGTATTTCTAGTGCTCTGAGGGTTTTCTGGAAAAGGCGGTGGTTGCTTTGGATAAAGGCTCTTTGAAGGTTATCAAGGATAATTTTGATGGAGGGTGGAAGTTTTGTGTACACTCCATTTGTAAATTGGAAATTCCTAGATAAAACTTCTTGTAAGGTGATGGCCACATTACCACTGGAAAATATAATTGTAAGCGGAACAGATTCTTAAAGGGATGTTGCTTCCCTGGGTTTTGTTCTAGAAGAAGCGCCTTCATGTCTTTGATAAGGAAAACCCTGGATAGGAGCTTTTCCTTTGTTCCTGCTTGAAGAAGCCATTTTCCACTCACTAGTGGTACAAGTATAATGAGTTATTTGCTTTTCTTCCTGCCATGTATTAACAAAATGGTTATTTTTAAAAACATTTTTGTTAAAATCATGAGATGCCAAGGAGCAAATACTTTTATGCTGGGTGCATGTAATGAGACATGATGAAAGTTTATGAAACTGATTGAGGTTCAAAAAATCATCATTTGTGAGGAGGATAGAAGATACAGAGTGATCAAGGTTCTTTTCTTGATTTAGATTTTTTGAAGAGATTTTGGCATTGATGAGGTTAAGGGTCTTAGAGATAGAGACTTCTTGGAGACAATTGATGTCTTTAGGCTCTGGGCTTCTAAGAAACTTAAACCTAACTGGTTGGCCAAAAGGATGGGTAGTGATTCCTTCACTATCCGTGATAAAAGGGTATAATAAACACATGAAAGGGTTTCCTAGGATGACCCTGTCTGTCATGTTTTTGACAAGAACAAATGTGGTTTTGAAACAAGCATTGTCTTGGCAAACATATGCTTTTGGGATTTTGAATTCAATCTGCATTTTTCCTTCATTTGCGGAAGTTAACCTTTCTTTGGTTTTTCGGAAGTATTTAGAGGGAATGATTCCTTCTTGAATGCAGTTGAGATCAGCGCCTAAATCAATTAAGGCTACAACCTTAATCTCTGCTAATGACAATCCTAACTTTGGAGTGCCATTTCTGGAAATTAATTCTACTGATGGTTTGCAAGAATGCTTTGGTTGGCTCTTGTTCCATATCTGCAGTAGGGTTAACCGTTTCATCTATTTCTTCATCAGAAGGGTTCTGTAATGAGGTGCCTTCCTCATTGCCTTGATGAGAAGTGTTTTCTAACTATTTGATTCTCTGGTCTATAAGATTGTGATCAACCCTAAGGATGGTTAATTCTTGCTTAAGGGTTCTCACTTCTGATTTGGTATCCTTAATCTCTTTCTGGAGATCTTGGACTGTTATCTCTTTTTTGGATTTGGTAAACCTATTGTAGATTTTCTCTAAATCAACTTTGGGTTCCTGAATCCTAGCTTTGGATGTACTGGCTTCCTTAACTAGGGTTTTGTGGAACTCACTGAGTTTTTGAGCTTTGGTGACTGGGTCTTCGATCTATTCTATGAGATCTAAAAGCAGTTCTTCTTGTTTAGAAAGAACACTTATAGTCTTGTTTCTACAACATTTATCTGTGCAGGCTAGGATTTCATCCATGCCACTAGAGGAGCTAGAGGAGACTCTAGAGGGTTCAGAAGATGATTTATACAACTGGTGTTTCTCTTCGGTACTAGAACTATTTGAAGACTCACTATCTGAGCGGTCAAGTTCTAAGAGTTTGAAGATTTTTTCTTTACTAGTTTGGTCACTAATGAGGGTATTGATAAGGGATTTGGCCTTAGCTTTACACTCTTTCTGGTAATGACCTCTTTTTCCACACGTAAAACATTTTCCTGATGTTTTAAGTATGAACTTTCCTATGGATTTGGGTTTTCCTTTCTTATAGAAATCATCAGTCTTGAACTTTTGTTTCCTATAATACTTGGAAGCTGTTTTCTTCCTATGGGATTTCTCAGAGGGTTCTTCTCCTCTGTGTTTGGATTTTCTTTTGGGGATGACTGAAGGTAAGCCATATTGAGTACATAAATTTCTTATTTCGTACTTGGCTTTGCTCTTGTTGGCTTGACTTTGGATTTTGAAATCTCTACACATCTTCATGCCTTCATTTCGGATTGTGCTAGAGATGTCTCCATAGGTTAGGTTATCATAATCTATGACACCTAAAGGGCTAGCAAGAGTTTCTCTGACCTTCTGTCCGAATAATGTGGGTAAGCCATTGATGAACTTCTCCTTCCAAAATGGAGAGTTACATCGCTTCCATGCATGACACGGGTGGTGAACATATCTTCATACCACAGGTATTCTCCAAGGTTCTTACATCTAAGGTTACTCAACTGGTCGTAAATCCTAGATGTGATGTTGTTGGGTTTACCTATGAAGTGTTTCATGATCGTATAGATTAGGGTATTGACTCCGTCGGGAACTCCTCTTCCTATGAGTTCATCAAAAATGGGGTTCTCTTCCTCATCTTTTTGGACAGCATGTTTGATGTCTTCTTTAGATTCTTCTGTCAGACAGTTATTCCACCAATCTAACAGTTTCCCTGTGAATCCTAAAACTATGAGCTCTACGACCTCTGTATTTTGAAGTCCATCATTTAGGTAGTTATTGGCTACCATGGTTATATGCTGGATCTTGTTTAGGATTTCTTGTTCGGATAAACCATCTATGTTC
This sequence comes from Quercus lobata, assembly GCF_001633185.2. Classification (NCBI taxonomy): domain Eukaryota; kingdom Viridiplantae; phylum Streptophyta; class Magnoliopsida; order Fagales; family Fagaceae; genus Quercus; species Quercus lobata. The sequence continues at coordinate 34,400,675 of NC_044908.1, read as the reverse complement.
CATTCATAGAGTTTACCACTGGATACTGTGAATTAGGTAGCCCTTTCCTCATACTGGAGGTCAGGAGGTGTAGGTCTGGGATACCAATTCTTGGTAAGGCTCGTTGGGTTTACCTTGGGTTGGTAAAGCCTATTTACCTGTAATCCTCGAAATTGGTATTCTAGGTGTTCTATCTCCTTTTCAGTTTCTGAGGAGGTTCTACTAGAACTGCTAAAAGCCGTGTGGGCATGTAGGGTTCTAAGCCTAGGGTCTCTACTGGTTGTGGTGTGATCTGGTGAAGGGGTGACTGGTTCCTTCTTCACAAGTTCTTCAAGCTTTTGGACCACTATTTCTAAGGCTGTTTGGTCCTTAGGCTTGAGACTGGCTTGTCTGGTTATGGGGAGCTTGACTAGAGACTTTTCTAGAGTTTGGATAGGTTTGCTAGAGTTTCCTGGCTGAAGGAGAACCTTATTGTCAATCCTATCTTCTATCCTATCAATCTGTTTTCCTATGACTTCTAAACACTGGTTGGTATAGTTGTTTTGTTCTATCACCTTCTTGACAACCTTTTCATCTGGGGTTGCACACTTAAAGGGAGAGGCAATTACATCTTCACTACCACGGTGGTTAAAGAGTGTGGCTTCTTGGGGAGGATGACTAGACCTAACAATTTCTGGTTTGTTAGAACTTGGTGCATCTTTCTTAGGGAGTAACTTCCAGTTGGTTTTGGAAATGACACAAGACTTTTTATGCCATTTGAAATGTTTCTCAAAATATTCAAAGAAAGGATAATCACTGGATACCTCTTTCATGAATAGTTTTCATTTCTCCAAAACTTCTTCTTTTTGTTCTCTGGTATGGTTAGCTCTATAGGCTTCTCTTTTAACTTTGTTTCCTTTAGAATTAAAATCCTTGGTTAGAGCATCCATATCAGGGGTGAACTCTTTCCTTAACACTAAGAGCTGATAGTCATATTCAGTTTCCTGCTGAATAGGATTTCTCATATCAGTTCCTGATGGTGAAGGAGGCTTTTGGCTATCTTGATTAGTGCTGTCATTTTCTTGATCAGCAACTGAGTCTTGCTTGGCTGTGTAACAAAGGGTACTAACCTGGGAATGGGTTTTTATACCTTGGAGTTCTGGTTCATGCCTAGGTCTCTTCTAGATCTAGGAGCTAGGTTTCTAGATGAACTACAATGGGATGAAGGCCTATCTTTGAGAAAGATAGTTGGCTGTCTAAAGGGTTGGCGTAGATCTAATGAGGATCGAGACCTGGGATCTTGGTGCAAATCTATGAAAGATCTGGGCCTGGGTTCAACATATTCTAAAGGTGTCCTATACCTAGATTGGTCAAAGCTAAGTTTAACCGTTCCATCGGCTAGCTGTTGGACAAAATCTAGATCTGGGTTTCTAACTGGGTTTTGGATCTGTAGATGATGGTTCTCATTATCTATAGTCCAATGTGCAGGGAAAGTGACTTCAGACCATTTCAGGGTTCTGGGTACTTGAACTTTGGATCTAACGTCTAGAGTTTGGATAAGGGTGGTTTCACCAGCCTTTCTTTTGTCTATAGCCTTGATAGACATGTTTGTTCTCATGCACTTATAATACACTCTATATATAAGGGCAAGTTGTCTGGCTCCATGTAACATGAGAGTTCCATGGGTTTTGATGTTGAGGGTGAGGACCTTCAAGATGTGAGGGTCATCAAGTGCTACAGTGAGATTGGGGAAACAATCAAAGTGGACTGGTCCGCCGCTAAAACTGGATTCCATGGTTCCTAGGATGCTATCATCAAATCTAACATGACGAGTGTCTCTAAGGGCCATAAGGATTGAGTTGTTCAACCCTTCTCTGATCAATGGTTTTACTCCTACTTGGACAAGACCAATATGGAGGAATCTGTGATCTTTTTCCCTGTGGGCTTTCACTGCTGCAGGGGATAACAAGTAGCATGTTTCATACTCCTTGTTGATGCTGTAAACTTGTTTTATAGTCCTAACATGGTAGTCTGTTTTGAAAGTCTTTTTCAAGGACCACGATGATGACTTATAGACCTGGTTTATGGGTACTTTTGGTATGTTCCAATCTCCTAACTTTTGATCTAGATCTGAAAGCTGGTACGACTCCGAGTTTATCGTTCCATCATCTTGAGGAATCTCAGGGAGGGATGTACTGCTAGATCTAATGCTAGAGGATGAATCACTCCTTCTAAACATTCTATTCATCATTCTGGATTAAAAATCTAAGAAATCAATTATAACCTAGGCTACCTTTATCTTCCAATTTCTAGATCTAACCTTAGATCTGAAACAGTGTGTTCTCACTGAGACTGATGCCTTCTATGAATACTTGTTACTACTTACTGCCACTTATTCCTATTCTGGTGTTACACAAACCTTTCCGTTCATACCCTAACGCTCTCCTGGCTTGACGGGAATTACTGTTAGGCTCAAGTTCAAACACACTTAGGCCATTAGACTTACTGGGCAACAAGTAAACACAGAACCGGACTGATACTTCTCAATAGTACACATCTGCAACAAACTTTGGGTAAGAAACAAAGATAGGAAAAAGAAGATAACTGGGAAACAATTGATTAGCTTAAACAGTAATCACAGGATAATAAACAGAAAGAATGAACGGGAGGCTCAGCCTACCACCAAAAGAAAAAATTGTAAACACTGACTAAGATGAAATAATAGATGAAGAATGATATGTATGGGAGTGGTAATGCTATCAAAAAATAGATGTAAAACAAAATAATGTTTGTTAGAGATAACATACTCAAAATAATGTATAACCACAAAATAATTGATAACTATGGCGGTTGAACTAGCCAACTTGATTGAAAATAAATACAGTAACTTACAACTGACTATCAGCCAAAACATGGCTCTGATATGAATATATATATATATATATATATACATAATTTCTTTTCTCCTATAATTTCTAAGTTGATAAAAATCTTTATTTGATTACGATCCAAATTCTTCATCTTATCCATATAATCATTATTTTTTACGTGTAGTGTATTATAAAAAAAAAAAAAAAAAAAAA